>NW_021701183.1:534402-540468 GCF_005190385.1 Monodon monoceros
ATCTCCCTCCCTCCCACCCTCCCTATCCCACCCCTCCAGGTGGTCACAAAGCACCGAGCTGATCTCCCTGTGCTATGCAGCTGTTTCCCACTAGCTATCTACCTTATGTTTGGTAGTGTACATATGTCCATACTACTCTCTCACTTTGTAACAGCTCACCCTTCCCCTTCCCCATATCCTCAAGTCCATTCTCTAGTAGGTCTGTGTCTTTATTTCTGTCTTACCCCTAGGTTCTTCATGACATTTTTTTTCTCTTAAATTCCATATATGTGTGTTAGCATACAGTATTTGCCTTTCTCTTTCTGGCTTACTTCACTCTGTATGACAGACTCTAGGTCTATCCACCTCATTACAAATAGCTCAATTTTGTTTCATTTTATGACTGAGTAATATTTCATTGTATATATATGCCACATCTTTATCCATTCATCTGATGATGGGCACTTAGGTTGTTTCCATCTCCAGGCTATTGTAAATAGAGCTGCAATGAACATTTTGGTACAAGACTCTTTTTGAATTATGGTTTTCTCAGGGTATATGCCCAGTAGTGGGATTGCTGGGTCATATGGTAGTACTATCTGTACATTTTTAAGGAACCTCCATGCTGTTCTCCATAGTGGTTGTACCAATTAACATACCCACCAGCAGTGCAAGAGTGTTCCCTTTTCTCCACACCCTCTCCAGCATTTATTTTTTCTAGATTTATTGTTGATGGCCATGCTGATGTGTGTGAGATGATATCTCATTGTAGTTTTGATTTGCATTTCTCTAATGATTAATGATGTTGAGCATTCTCTCATGTGTTTGTTGGCAGTCTGTATATCTTCTTTGGAGAAATGTCTATTTAGGTCTTCTGCCCATTTTTGGATTGGGTTGCTTGTTTTTTGTTATTGAGCTGCATGAGCTGCTTGTAAATTTTGGAAATAATCCTTTGTCAGTTGCTTCATTTGCAAATATTTTCTCCCATTTTGAGGGTTGTATTTTGGTCTTATTTATGGTTTCCTTTGTGGTGTAAAGGCTTTGAAGTTTAATTAGGTCCCATTTGTTTATTTTTGTTTTTATTTCCCTTTCTCTAGGAGCTGAGTCCAAAAGGATCTTGCTGTGATTTATTTCATAGAGTGTTCTGCCTATGTTTTCCTCTAAGATTTTGATAGTTTCTGGCCTTACATTTAGGTCTTTAATCTATTTTGAGCTTATTTTTGGGTATGGTGTTAGGGAGTGATCTAATCTCATACTTTTACATGTACCTGTCCAGTTTTCCCAGCACCACTTATTGAAGAGGCTGTCCTTCCTCCACTGTACATTTCTGCCTCCTTTATCAAAGATAAGGTGACCATATGTGCATATGTTTATCTCTGGGTTTTCTATCCTGTTCCATTGATCTATCTTTCTGTTTTTGTTTCAGTACCACACTGTCTTGATTATTGTAGCTTTGTAATATAGTCTGAAGTCAGGGAGCCTGATTCCTCCAGCTCCATTTTTTGTTCTCAAGATTGCTTTGGCTATTCGGGGTCTTTTGTGTTTCCATACAAATTGTGAAATTTTTTGTTGTAGTTCTGTGAAAAATGCCATTGGTAGTTTGATAAGGATTGCATTGAATCTGTAGATTGCTTTGGGTAGTAGAGTCATTTTCAAAATATTGATTCTTCCAATCCAAGAACATGGTATATCTCTCCATTTATTTGTGTCACCTTTAATTTCTTTCATCAGTGTCTTATAATTTTCTGCATACAGGTCTTTTGTCTCTTTAGGTAGGTTTATTCCTAGATATTTTATTCTTTTTGTTGCAATGGTAAATGGGAGTGTATTCTTGAATTTATTTTCAGATTTTTCACCATTAGTGTATAGAATGCCAGAGATTTCTGTGCATTAATTTTGTAAACTGCAACTTTACCAAATTCATTGATTAGCTCTAGTCGTTTTCTGGTAGCATCTTTAGGATTCTCTATGTATAGTATAATGTCATTTGCAAGCAGTGACAGCTTTACTTCTTCTTTTCCGATTTTGATTCCTTTTATTTCCTCTTCTTCTCTGATTGCTGTGGCTAAAACTTCCAAAACTATGTTGAATAAGAGTGGTGAGAGTGGGCAACCTTGTCTTGTTCCTGATTTTAGTGGAAATGCTTTCAGTTTTTCACCATCAAGGATGATGTTGGCTATGGGCTTGTCATATATGGCCTTTATTATGTTGAGGAAAGTTCTCTCTATGCCTACTTTCTGCAGGGTTTTTATCATAAATCGGTGTTGAATTTTCTCAAAAGATTTCTCTGCATCTATTGAGATGATCATATGGTTTTTCTTCAATTTGTTAATATGGTTTATCATATTGATAGATTTGTGTATATTGAAGAATCCTTGCATTCCTGGAATAAACCCCACTTGATCATGGTGTATGATCCTTTTACTGTGCTGTTGGATTCTGTTTGTTGGTATTTTGTTGAGGATTTTTGCATCTATGTTCATCAGTGATATTGGCCTGTAGTTTTCTTTCTTTGTGACATCCTTGTCTGGTTTTGGTATCAAGGTGATGGTGGTCTCATAGAATGAATTTGGGAGTGTTCCTCCCTCTGCTATATTTTGGAAGAGTTTGAGAAGGATAGGTGTTACCTCTTCTCTAATTGTTTGACAGAATTTGCCTGTGAAGTCATGTGGTACAGGGCTTTTGTTTGTTGGAAGATTTTTAATCACAGTTTCAATTTCATTGCTTGTGATTGGTCTGTTCATATTTTCTATTTCTTCCTGATTCAGTCTCGGCAGATTGTGCATTTCTAAGAATTTGTCCATTTTTTCCAGGTTGTCCATTTTATTGGCATAGAGTTGCTTGTAGTAATCTCTCTGGATCTTTTGTATTTCTGCAGTGTCAGTTGTTACTTCTCCTTTTTCATTTCTAATTCTATTGATGAGTCTTCTCCCTTTTTTTCTCGATAAGTCTGGCTAATGGTTTATCAAATTTGTTCATCTTCTCAAAGAACCAGCTTTTAGTTTCATTGATCTTTGCTATCATTTCCTTCATTTCTTTTCCATTTATTTCTGATCTGATTTTTATGATATATTTCCTTCTGCTAACTTTGGGTTTTTTTTGTTCTTCTTTCTCTAATTGCTTTAGATGCAAGGTTAGCTTGTTTATTCGAGATGTTTCTGTTTCTTTATGTGGGCTAGTATTGCTATAAACTTCCCTCTTAGAACTGCTTTTGCTGCATCTCATAGGATATGGATCATCGTGTCTCCATTGTCATTTGTTTCTAGGTATTTTTTTATTTCCTCTTTGATTTCTTCAGTGATCCCTTCGTTATTAAGTAGTGTACTGTTTAGACTCCATGTGTTTATATTTTTTACAGATCTTTTCCTGTAATTGATATCTAGTCTCATAGCGTTGTGGTCAGAAAAGATACTTGATACAATTTCAATTTTCTTAAATTTACCAAGGCTTGATTTGTGACCCAAGATATGATCTATCCTGGAGAATGTTCCATGAGCACTTGAGAAAAATGTGTATTCCGTTGTTTTGGATGGAGTGTCCTATAAATATCAATTAAGTCCACCTTGTTTAATGTATCATTTAAAGTTTGTGTTTCCTTATTTATTTTCATTTTGGATGATCTGTCCATTGGTGAAAGTGGGGTGTTAAAGTCCTCTACTCTGAATTTGTTACTGTTGATTTCCCCTTTTGCAGCTGTTAGTATCTGCCTTGTGTATTGCGGTGCTCCGATGTTGGGTGCATAAATAATTACAGTTGTTATATCTTCTTCTTGGATCAATCTCTTGATCATTATGTAGTGTCCTTCTTTGTCTCTTCTACTAATCTTTATTTTAAAGTCTATTTTGTCTGATATGAGATTTGTTACTCCAGCTTTCTTTTGGTTTCCATTTGCATGGAATATATTTTTCCATCCCCTTACTTTCAGTCTGTATGTGTCTCTCAGTGTGAAGTGGGTCTCTTGTAGACAGCATATATATGGGTCTAGTTTTTGTATCCATTCAGCCAATATGTGTCTGTTGGTGGGAGCATTTAGTCCATTTACATTTAAGGTAATTATCGAGGTGTATGTTCCTCTTCCCATTTTCTAAATTGTTTTGGGTTTGTTATTGTAGGTCTTTTCCTTCTCTTCTGTTTCTTGCCTAGAAAAGTTCCTTTAGCATTTGTTGTAAAGCTGGTTTAGTGGTGCTGAACTCTCTCAGCTTTTGCTTGTCCATAAAGTTTTAATTTCTCCATCAAATCTGAATGTGATCCTTGCTGGGTAGAGTAATATTGGTTGCAGGTTTTTCTCCTTCATCACGTTAAATATGTCCTGCCAGTCCCTTCTGGCTTGCAGAATTTGTGCTGAAAGATCAGCTGTTAACCTTATGGGGATTCCCTTGTGTGTTATTTTTCCCTTGCTGCTTTTAATATGCTTTCTTTGTATTTAATATTTGATAGTTTGATTAATAAGTATCTTGGTGTATTTCTCCTTGGATTTATCCTGTATGGGACTCTCTGTGCTTCCTGGACTTGATTAACTATTTCCTTTCCCATATTAGGGAAGTTTTCAACTATAATCTCTTCAAATATTTTCTCAGTCCCTTTCTTTTTCTCTTCTTCTTCTGGAACCCCTATAATTCAAATCTTGGTGCATTTAATGTTGTCCCAGAGGTCTCTGAGACTGTCCTCAGTTCTTTTCATTCTTTTTTCTTTATCCTGCTTTGCAGTAGTTATTTCCGTTATTTTATCTTCAAGGTCAATTATCAGTTCTTCTGCCTCAGTTATTCTGCTATTGATCCCATCTAGAGTATTTTTCATTTCATTTATTGTTGTTCATCATTGTTTGTTTCATCTTTAGTTCTTCTTGGTCGTTGTTAAATGTTTCTTGCATTTTGTCTCTTCTATTTCCAAGATTTTGGATCATGTTTACTATTATTATTCTGAAGTCTTTTTCAGGTAGACTGCCTATTTCCTCTTCATTTGTTAGGTCCTGTAGGTTTTTATCTTGCTCCTTCATCTGCGGTGTGTTTTTCTGTCTTCTCATTTTGCTTATTTTACTGTGTTTTGGGTCTCCCTTTTGCAGGCTGCAGGTTCATAGTTCCCGTTGTTTTTGGTGTCTGTCCCCAGTGGCTAAGGTTGGTTCAGTGGGTTGTGTAGTCTTCCTGGTGGAGGGGACTAGTGCCTTTGTTCTGGTGGATGAGGCTGGATCTTGTCTCTCTGGTGGGCAGGTCCACGTCTTGTGGTGTGTTTTGGGGTGTCTGTGGACTTATTATGATTTTAGGCAGCCCCTCTTCTAATGGGTGGAGTTGTGTTCCTGTTTTGCTAGTTCTTTGGCATAGGTTGTCCAGCACTGTAGCTTGCTGGTCGTTGAGTGAAGCTGGGTGCCGGCGTTGAGATGGAGATCTCTGGGAGATTTTCGCCAGTTGATATTATGTGGAGCTGGCAGGTCTCTTGTTGACCAGTGTCCTGAAGTTGGCTCTCCCACCTCAGAGACACAGCACTGACTGCTGACTACAGCACCAAGAGCCTTTCATCCACATGGCTCAGAATAAAAGGGAGAAAAAGTAGAGAGAAAGAATTAGTAGAAGTGGGAAGAAAGAAAGAAAGAAAGAAAGAAAAGAGGGAAGGATGGAAGGAAGGAAGGAAGGAACGAAGGAAGGAAGGAAGAAAGAAGGAAAGAAAGAAAGAAGAAAAGAAGGAAAGAAAGAATGAAAGGAGGGAGGGAGGGAGGAAGGAAGTAAGGGAGGAAGGAGGGAAGGAAGGAAAATAGAAAGAAATAAAGAAGATAAAGTAAAATAAAATAAAGTAAAATATAATAAAGTTATTAAATTTAAAAATAATTATTAAGAAAAAACAATTACGGAAAAACCCAAAAATGGATGGATACGTTAGGACAAATGGTGGAAGCAAAGATATACAGACAAAATCCCATACAGAAACATACACACTCACAAAAAGAGGAAAAGGGGAAAAAATCATAAATCTTGCTCTCAAAGTCCACCTCCTCAATTTGGGATGATTTGTTGTCTAAAGGAGGGAAGGAAGGAAAGAAAGAAAGAATGAAAGAAAGAAAGAAAGAAAGAAAGAAAGAAAGAAAGAAAGAAAGAA